>NC_044992.1:35970155-35971446 GCF_008728515.1 Papio anubis
GACAGGGTTTCACTCTGTTGCACAGACTGGAGTGCAGTGGCGTAATCTTGGCTTACTGCAACTTCTGCTTCCTGGGTTCCGGTGATTCTCCTGCCTCAGCCTCCTAAGTAGTTGGGACTACAAGTGCGTGCCACCACGCCTGGCTAATTTTTTGCATTTTTAGTAGAGACGAGGTTTCACTATGTGGGCCAGGCTGGTCTCAAACTCCTGACCTCAGCTGATCCGCTCATCTCGGCCTCCCAAAGTGCTGGACTTACAGGTGTAAACCACGGTGCCCGGCCTGTTTTCTATCATTGTGCTATAGTGTGTTTTTGTGGTGCTATTTAACATAGAAATGGCACAGACATACGTGGAACCAGGAACAGAATATTATCTATGCTGCTTGTTTCCATGTAGTTTGAGAACCTGGAAATATAGAAGGAGTTTATTAGGTGCAACCTGTGTGCATGAACCACAGCATTGTTAGCGAGAATGGACACTAAGGAAGTGAACAGTTACGAACTGCTTTGTATGTGCTGGGCACGCCACACTCCTTGATCTTATCTGATCCTCATTATAACCTCACATGGTGGAACCTGAATCTGGCTCCATTGTTCTTTCTAAAACTTCACGCTGCCATATATTAATGATATCTTCGGTTTACTGAGCATTTACTGTGTGTCAGAGCCTATTCCAAGTAATTTTTTTTTTTTTTTTGAGATGGAGTCTTGCTCTGTCGCTCAGGCTGTAGTGCAGTGGCACGATATCGGCTTACTGCAACCTCTGCCTCCCGGGTTCAAGTGATTCTTGTGCCTCAGCCTCCCAAGTAGCTGGGATTACAGGTGCATGCCACCACAACTGGCTAATTTTTGTATTTTTTTTTTTTTTTTTTTTTAGTAGAGATGGAGTTTCGCCACGTTGGCCAGGCTAGTCTCGAACTGGCCTCCAGTGATCTGCCCGCCTCAGCCTCTCAAAGTGCTAGGATTACAGGCATAAGCCACCATACCTGGCCCTACTTCAAGTAATTTAAATTCAGTATTTTATTGAATCCTCACAATAATCCTGAAAAGGTGAGGATTATCCCTTTTATGGACGTGAAAATGGAGGCACAGAGAAAGGAAGTCACTTGCCTAGGATCTCAGGGCTAAGGACTGTCAGAGCGTGATTCTCACCCAGTTCTGCTTGATTACAACACCCGTGTTCTTAACTACTGGACTAGGTTACCTCCACTCTGCTGTAGGGACAGCTGACAGCCCTCAGCAGGGTGTCTACTATGTACTTGCTACTATGTCTACTATGTACTTGCTACTAT